>NC_140914.1:15768877-15782362 GCF_045865225.1 Trachurus japonicus | reverse complement strand
GGTGATCTTGGCAGAAAGCCTCAGGTGACACCCACCCACCCACCCACTCACTCCCCACTCTCCACTCTCACCCACTCAGGTGTTTGGTACTTTGGAGGCAGCCAAAGAGAAGTACCGCATTGAAGACTACTGTGTGAGCCAGATCTCACTGGAGCAGGTGTTCCTCAGCTTCGCTCAGTTCCAGCACTGCACAGAGAGCGGGAGGAAGTAGTCCCTGGTCCGTCCGTCCCTGGTCCTTTAACTACAGTGCGTGTGTGTCTGTGTGTATAGGACCTGTGTACATGGACCCGTCTCAGTCACACACACAGAAGTTGTGTGAACAGGGCTGGAGCAGAGCGCCGTTTACCTCCAGCTCCATTTATACGGAGACCAACTACCACACACACACACACACACTCTCGCACAGAAACACACACACACTGGGCCAGTCTGCAAAAGATCAACTTCAGCATTTCTACTACCGTATCCTGTTGATGTGTCTTTGTCGGGTCATTCATGCCGTCCTTATTGTTGTTATGTGACGAGAAAGTAGGAAAACTGGATTATGACATGAAGGAGATCTTGTTTATACCAAGTAAGGAACTCTGCACCTTTTTAGTGAGGTCAAAGACAATGACACCACTCACTAGATACAACCACTACTCTGAATTGAACGTGACAGGGTTATTTGTGTGTGTGTGTGCGTGTGCGTGTGCGCACTTTTCTGTGTACTTGTCTTTTTTGTTATTTATAATTTTATTTCATGATATGATTTTGTTTCCAGGAATTTGAACATTGTTTTGGTGATCATCAATCATCACAAGAGAATGAACCACTTTGTTTGGTACGTTTATGAAATTGTTGCACACCTTTTGCGCCTTATCTTACTAAAGAAGGTTCTTTATCTTTCCTTTATATTTGCCCTATACAGGATGTAAATAATGTGGCGTGTTCATGAAGCTAAAAACCACTAACTGATTTAGACCAGACCAGAGCTCGCTCTTTCTATCAAGGCTGTTTTTGGCTCATCAATGAATGCATGCAGAAAATACAACTTACCAATTAAGCGCATGATTCTGAGAACACTGAGTGTCCTCTCTGCTGAGGATTAACCTTCAGAATACATTAGGTCCAGTCTGAATCCATTTTATTATGCCTCCATTGTCCATGAACCAATGATTTTCTGATTTCTTTTGCTGCCAAACAGGTAATAGCAACAGATCATGTAGATAACAGTTTATTTAGGAGCTATAAAGAACAACTCATTGTGTGACAGAAGATTTCTGTCAGTTGGTGCTGTTGCATTAAAAACAGGTCTTGACTTCAGATAATATCAAGCTGAATGTGATCGATGTAGATCTCAAACAGGAAGACTACGATGACATTTGAGGTGTTTTTGAACCATTTTGTTTCTTTTTCCTGCAGCTATGCATTCTCTCTCTCTGTGTGTGTGTGTGTGTGTGTGTGTGTGTGTGTGTGTGTGAATGTGTTTAAATCTGTGTTTGTGTGTGTGTGTGAGAGAGAGAGAGGATGACGACTCATTATTCCTGAATCCAGACTATACAAAAACAGTGCTATCATAGTTCTTAACAAACAAATGAAAACCCATAGATTGTCAGTGTGCAGTGGTCAAGCTGTAACATCTTCAACATGGAGCTGCTCCTCCTGCTTTAGGGGAACATCCAGAAATGCAATAAAAAAAAAAAAACATGAAGAAAAGGCCCAGTAGTGGAGCAGATGGTAACACTGAACACAGTCCTCTGCACACAAACAGATGCCTTGTTTTAAGGAAGAATGATCAGCGCAGTGTTTGTTCCTCTTTCATTCAACTCAGAACGTGCCCATTTTTCACATTCCCAAAGCCTTGTTTGTATCTGTAAAAAGATGTATGTATTCTGTAGGAATATTCTGGATAGCATTCATAGACAGCGCCCCCCACCCACCCAAAGAAACCTATACATATTGAGAGACGGATCTCATATCCTGTCCTTGTCTGTTGTCTGTGTTAAAGATCAATATTCTAACCTGAGATGAAAAAACAATCAGATTTCATGCTTGTGATCAAACTCCTGCTCGAAATCATTCTGGCTTCACAGGAGATGAATGTACTTTAATGTCTTACACAAAAGCAAAAAGCACTCACTTTAATCAACTTTTTTTTTTAACTGCTTGATATAATTTACAGTACAGCGTTTTGTAATTTTCATGTCACCTGATCTTTGTGGGAAAAAAAAGTAGAGACTTACATTCCATCAAGACACTGATATGTGGCCTATGGGTTGTTAAAGAGCTTGACCTTTTTAATTTTGACCTTTGTTACATTCATTTGTGTGGTTGCACAATTCATGTCTCATTACATGTTATAACTTGAATCAAATGCAATGTTGGAAGTGTAGTTGGAAATATGTGGAAAGATTTGCACTGCTGATACTGAAAGATTTGAGTTCTACTTACTGAAATACAGTGTATCATATTTAAAAAGGGAATTTACATCAATGTAACTGTGTACTGTACCGTACCATGGAACTGAACTTGTCGACTGTAGATGTATCGCTATCCTTTTTAAATTAAATAATGCTCTATGCAAATGGAAGCAAACACCAGTGTGGGGTCCTATTTTTCCAGCAACAAAGATGTTTTTTTTTTCTTTAATGACGGAGTGCACTGTGCATTTATTTACAGGCAAAAATAAAAAGTGAAAGCAAAGCAAATTCAAATCCACATTTCACTGTGTGGCATCACTCACTCCTCTCTCAAGTGCTTTGTTGGCCAGAGCCTTGTAAACACTGTGTCCCAGGAAAAAAGAAGAAGAAATAAATCAGTAGCCTAATGGAGGTGAATAAAGCTCAGACAGCTTCGCTAATGCTGAATTCAAATTTATGGTTTAAAAAAAAAAACATTTTTGTGGTCAGTGTTGGCTGTGGTGCAGCTGCCCTTCAGTTTGCTCTGATGGGATTTGTATTGTACACCACTATAGACTAGACCAACAATAATCAACAGTGTTGAAACTCCCAGAGTGAGGTCACAAGATCACTACTGGGTGTAGGAAAAAAGAAAAAACATCCTTACACACAAAATAAGACATACTTGTTTTGATTGAACTCATCACAGCTCATAAACACAACGGTTACAGATGGATATTTATTGAAATACCAAGCCATATGGTTGGACACAGTTAGGTCAGTGAGGCCTTGAAGATACACAAACCACAGTAAACCAGTCATCAGCAGAACTGTCATGAAATATCAGTCTAATGTGCGATAAAAGATGTACCTGGAATCACTGATGTTATTTAGTAATTATCCTGCTAAAGCTTTATTGACATTTCAGCAATGTACAAGACGAAGCTGTTTCTCCATGATGGCGGATTAAGACTAAAAACGAACATTGGACAAATAATGCCAATGGCATTAAAGACCAGAACGCCTCAATGTCTGCTATAATGTCAGATTAAATCACAGTCTTGTCTAATAGTTGTCTAGATTTGCCACTCCTATGAGATGTGTGTAGGTGTTTGGAAGCAAAGCCCAGAAGGGAGGGGAGGTGCTTATAATCACACCTGCAACGACATGTCAATTATTTATGTGAGCACAGAGCAGCTCAGGTTGTCAACTGTGGGTCGATCAGAGAAGAACAAGAGCAGCGCAACAAATGGCTCTTTTGGATGATGTTGTTTTCTTCCTGTTCTCCAGTCCCACCACCCTGCTGGGGGCTGCTGCTGTCCTGCTCGGCCTCTACCTTGTGTCCAGCAGCCTAATCTCCAAGGTAAAAGAGCCCCCGGGGCCGAGACCCCTGCCCCTGCTTGGTAACCTGTTGCAGCTTGATCTCAAGAGACCACACCAAACCCTCCTTGAGGTAAGTTTAACACTCCTAATCCCATAGCCATTTTGTAACACATTACAAAGTTAACTCGACAAATACGATTTTTATTTTATTTTTTTCAGTTTTCAAAGAAATATGGATCTTTATTTACCGTGTACATGGGGCCCAAAAAAGTGGTGGTCCTGGCTGGATACAAGACGGTCAAAGAGGCTCTGGTCAGTTATGCAGAAGAATTTGGAGAACGAGAAATAACCCCCTTATTTTATGACAGCAATCAAGGTCACGGTAAGACTCACCTTTACTTTTTTTTCTTTTATAAGTGAACACAAGAATATGATCACTAAGGGCTTTGTATTTGTCATCAGTATCATACTACTACCTTTTCATTAGTTTCAGTGTATGGAGTATGATGTTATAATATATCCATGAAATACTACATATTTCTTTTTATTTTGCATGTTTGATAGGAATTCTGTTTGCAAATGGAGAATCGTGGAAAGAGATGAGACATTTTGCCCTCACCACCCTCCGTGACTTTTTGATAGTTAAAAAAGTGGCCGAGGAGAAAATCTTGGAGGAAAGTCGGTATCTGATCCAAATGTTTGAGGAGCACAAAGGTATGAATGTATTCTCATATAGAATAATAATAAAGGAGGTTGGAATTTGTAATGAGTGTCATCACAGGCCAGGAAACCTGACATGTGGACCAAGAGCCACATATTACATGTTGACCTTATCTAAGGGGTCAAGAACTAAAGTGACTTGACATTCATGTATTTGTTGCTATAGGGAAACCATTTGACACATCTTTTCCGGCTGAGCGACCAACAACCAATGTTCTCTTCTCCATTGTGTATGGGAGCAGACTTGAATACGATGACCCTCGATTTAAAAACTGGTTGAGAAGAGCAAACGAGAAGATAAGCCTCACAGGGTCTGCAACAATACAGGTGGTCCTTAGCTTCATAACTGGCAAAGATGGTTTACATACATTTCCACAGCTAGCTAAAATAGGAAATAGTCATGATCATGATGGAAAGTGTTCCATATAAAAACCATCTCTTCTCTCTGCACAGCTTTACAACATGTTTCCCAGGCTGTTCAGTTGGATAAAAAACCGGCAGCTGATGTTGAAAAATTTGGAAATGAGTGTCAGAGATGTCAAAGAATTGATCAAGCAGTTGAAAGAGACCCTGAACCCTCACTCATGCAGGGGGCTGATGGACTGTTTTCTCATTCGCAAGCAGAAAGAAGAGGTAAGACAACATGTTTCACGTTTCATGTTTTGCATGTTTTTATTACTTAAAATTGTCTAAATAACAGAAATATATATAAAAAAAAAAAAAATCTTAATTTTCTTTTAAAGGGGGGTCGTTGGTAAATTGTTGGCATATGGCAACAATATGCAATCGTGGAAAGTAGGCCTACCATAAAATCAACACTTTTGACCAAAAACTTTTTTTTTTTAAAGCAACACTCAACAAATCCATCTCATACTCAACCAAAACAAACAAACAAACATTTATACAGTAAAAACATTGTATAATTTCAACAGTTATTTAAAATGTCTGAGAACCTGGAACCCGTCTCAATGAAGTACATTCAATCACTCATTTTATTTCATTTCATTCAGTTATCTAGAAGATATAAGTGCAAGTCCATTTAGATAATATGCTACAAAATACCTTTAATCACAAAATATTTTTAAAAAAAAAAAATGTTTTTACCTTTAAAATATAAGCAAAGGTTGTAAACATAGTCTCAGGGTAGGTTCATGCTATGTAAGTCAATGAGACTCCATTAGGTTGAATGCACCAGGAATTTTCCATATTTGCATACTGTTGCCACATGGCAACAAATGTATTTTAGCATATTACAAAAATACTATTACATCAAAACTGAATTAAATGTTTAAAAAAAATAAAGTTTACTTTCCCCAGATAGTGATTTCAATTTTTTATTTGATGAAAATTTTCCAAAATTCTGAATAAAAGACAGTCTTCAGGAGCCCCACACAATGATGTTTACATGTCAAATGTCCATGAGCAAAAGGGACTGGCAAACAGGATATCCTATGATTTGACCTCATATATTGTATGTCCTTCAAAGTAAAAGCCCTCTTTTCACACCTAATGTAAAAACAAAAAAATGATATCATAGCTTTTTAGAAAAATGAAGATAAAGTAATTGTTGCCATATGGCAACACTATGCAATAGAGGGCTAATAATATGTGGGTGTTATTTTCTTCAGGACTCCTGTGTTAGCGACACTCACTACAGTGAGAAAAACCTGATATCTACAGTGTCCAACTTGATAGGTGCTGGCAGTGGCACTACAGCAGCTACGCTGAGATGGGGTCTGCTGCTTATGGCCAAATATCCACATATACAAGGTACAGTAAGATGTGGGTTGTAAGTCTTTCATCTTTGTTTTGAAAGTAAAGTTTTCTCCTGTGGGTGCCTTTTACATCACCCGGCAAAGAAAATGGCAAAATAAACTTGGTTTCAGCTCCTGGCTGAACGTCTCAATTCCTCAATTCTGTTCAAAGAGTAGATGTGCTTTTTTGGTGGTTTGCCAGTTTCAAGGATCTTCATTTCTCTGTAACAAATATATTTGTTTGTAGAAAGAACTTTTGTTGAGAAAATGTAAGATATGAGGACCAATAAATTATAATAAATGAGAAAATATGAAAGTAAGTAAATAAGTCAAACAATATAAAAGCATTTTGGTCATGAAAAATGTTTTTTTTCTGTATTTTTGCATGTATATATTCATGCATTTATTTATTATTCTTTTCGGTATTTGTATATCATTTCACCACGCAGAAAAACAGAAAATGAGTAAAAGGTCTCAACACACCTGAAGGCACAGAGGCCACACGGGAGCCTTTTTTGATTTTTGCAGAAAAACAGAAAATGAAATGCATGAAAGAAAAGAATAAATGAATAAAATAAGTCATTTTACTAAAGTATTACGGTATCTATACTGATTTAGAGATAACCTGCTTTAAATGGTTAAAGCAGGTTATCTCTAAACAATATTTGAACAATTGTCGAGACCTTTAAGAGGCTTAAAGAGGCCCCTGGTTTATCAATGTCCTATTTTGTGGCTCCAGACCGGGTCCAGGAGGAGCTGAGCAGGGTGATAGGAAGTCGTCAGGTTCGGGTAGAGGACAGGAAGAACTTGCCCTACACTGACGCTGTCATCCATGAGACACAGAGACTCGCCAACATTGTCCCCCTATCTCTTCCTCACAAAACCAGTCGAGACGTCACCTTCCAGGGCTACTTCATCAAAGAGGTCAGTGTCTCATCTGTGTCAGTGCTTATCCACACAAAACCCCTGAAGACAAGACAGTGCTTTTATTCTAAGACCCTAAGAAAATGTTCTTCTATTTGCCTGCAGGGAACCACTGTGTTTCCTCTTCTTACCTCTGTCCTGTATGATGAGAGCGAGTGGGAGAGCCCACACACTTTCAACCCTTCCCACTTCCTGGATGAGGAGGGTAAATTTATCAGGAGAGATGCCTTCATGCCCTTTTCTGCAGGTATAACAACCTTGTTGGCCTTTGTTTTCTCCAGACTATAGATGTTTTATAGTTCTGCAGTTTCAACAGGTTTTTATTCTTTACATCTTTACAGATTAGAGCTGATTTCCCCTTGAATTGACACGACTGTTGCTACTCTTTGTTTTGCAGGTCGCAGGGTGTGTCTCGGAGAGAGTCTAGCAAAGATGGAGCTCTTCCTCTTCTTCACCTCCCTCCTCCAGCGCTTTCGCTTCACTCCTCCACCAGGAGTCACAGAGGATGAACTGGACCTGACACCAGCTATGGGTGTAATCGTCACTCCTTCACCTCATAAACTGTGTGCTGTCAGTCGGCAGTGAGGAGGGACAATCAGAGCGTGGCCAGCAGATGTCCCTACCCTCAAGACTCAGACCAGACCACGGTGAAGGAGACAGAATTGTGATTGTGATTGTTTTTTCTATGTTTCTATTTCTTTTTTATGTGTGAAGCACCTTGGGTTGCATGTCCATGCATGAAAAGTGCTATATAAATAAAGTTTGATTGATTGATTGATTGATTGATGTGACAGCTCAGTGTTTTAAGAGTGTACTTTTTGCCTGAGATGGCATGATGAGGATGTTATGTAATTTGCAAACTTCAGTTAACACAATTTGAATATATGTATATTTTACAGTTTATAGAGATGCTACTGTAAATACCTGCTCCTCATTTATCACAGTGGATTTTTTTCACAAACTCACTTGTACTTTTGCTTTACAATTTATGAAAGATACTTTGCCAGAAAATGGTAGAAATTACATTTATAGACTGTAAATTAAATTAGATCCTTTTTGGTTTTCCTTCTATATATTAAAAACGTTGTGTAGCTCAGTAGCCGATGGAAAATACAAAGAGTTGTTTTAATCTTGTCTATTATATGTCCTGGCTAGCAGGATAGTTTTGTGAGAAGTCTCAGTCCTGTTTTAGTTTGCAAAGCGGCCTTGATGATGGTGGAGGCATGCTGGCGCCAAAAGGCAAAGTCAAAACTAAAGCCATCTTCCTTGCGACATAAGAGATGACGGAGCTGTTGATAGGCAATATGACGTGTCTTAGCACGTTTGCTATATAGGCTACACCCAAGCAGGGTCTGTCCTTTGGGACAGTCTAAATGTCCATATCGCTATATATAGCGCTTGCTCTACCAACTGAGCTAAATGACACCCCAGTGATTTTGTTATTCAAAAGATGCAGTAGATTTATGTTTTATTTATAGCAATTGTATATAGTTTTGTTTTGTTTTTTTGCAAAAAGAAAAGAAGAGCTGAATGTGAGAAGGTGAGCTAAATACTCACAATATATCAGCGATAAAACTGTAACTAAAATGTTACATTCAGTACCCCATAGCTATTAAAAACAGGTGTTGACTTAAGAAAATATCAGGCTGAATGTGATTGATGTATTGATGTAGACCAACAGACCAACCTTTGAGCTGTTTCTGAAACTTTTGTTTGTTTTGCTGCAGCTATGCATTCTGTGTGTGTGTGTGTGAGAGAGAGAGACAGGATAACAACACATTATTCCTGAATTCATCCAACAGTACTGTGATTCTTCTAAAACAAATGAAAACCAATAGATGTGTCATAGTGGTCAAACTGTACAGTAACATCTTCAATGTAGAACTGCTCTGTCCAGAAAATGCAATAAAAAGGCTCAATAGTGGAGAAGATGGTAACAGAACACTTAAAGCAGATATCAGTGGAATGTTTTTGTTAATATAAGTCCTAAATAGTCCTATTTTCCGTCAGCAATCACTTACATGAAGTATTTCAGCCTAAACACGAGTCTCTCCGTCACTCTGCTCTGCTGTAACCCGAGGAGAAAATTTTCCTTGTGGGATACAAGTGTTATCCAATGAGGAGAGAGAACGGCATGAAGGGCTGTGTGTGCAGCCAAGGGATGCGCGTGAATGTGGTGACGTAGCACGAGGACCAATTGATGCCTGACAAGGGCGGGGGCTGCTAACTCATGGTGCGTTCAAGGAAACTCGTACTTTGTGTTTTTCCTTCCTGTGAAGTCATACCAGTTCGATCTGGTACGAGTTCACGGGTCGGAAGTTACGAGTGGCCGTTATAGGGAACTTTCACAGACAACAGGACGGTAAAAACACGAGCTACGGGTTACCTGGAACGCTACCAAGTCGTAGTTGTGACTTGAAGCTGTAACTTACGGTTTCAAAAGCCTGCCTTGAACGCAGCATTAGCCGAAACGGCCGTGCCGCTATATCTGCTTTAATATCTTACAAAAACGCAAAAAGCACTGACTTTAATCAATTGGTTAACTGCTTTATATCATTTACAGCATTTTGTTTTTTTCATGTCACCTGCTCTTCAAATGCTGAATACAAATTAATGATCCACAGTCTTGTGTGGTTAGATTGTACCTGGACTCACTGATGTCATGTAGAAAGCTTTTTTTTTTTGGACATTTCAGCAGTGTACAAGACAGTGCTGTTTTTCCGTGATGGTGGATTAGGATTAAAATCAAACATTGTGTTACAGTAAGTAGGCTAATGTAAAAGAAAGCGCCTTTACTCATTGTGTTATGTACAGTACTTTTATTTTGAAGGATGTTTGTTGTGCGCTCCCGGATGTGACGTGTGTAGCTTGCCCCAGGAAAAATGTCTGGGAAATAAACCAATGGAAGCTGTACTGAAGTGGAGTTTGAATGAAACTCCTCAACACATTGGACAAACATTGCCAATGGCATCAAAGAAGGGAACTCCTCCATGAACCTGTGTGTCTGCCAAAATGTCAGATTAAACCTGACCTTGTGTTTGAGTTGTTCGGTTTTGCAACTCCTCTGAGCGTGCAAACAAAGCCCAGAGGGGAGGGGAGATGCAGTAACCCTAAACCTGCCACGACATTCCGGATGTTTATGTGAGCACAGAGCAGCTCAGGGTGTCAAGTGTAGGTCGATCGGGGGAGATCAAGAGCAGCGCAACAAATGGCTCTTTTGGATGACGTTGTTTTCTTCCTGTTCTCCAGTCCCACCACCCTGCTGGGGGCTGCTGCTGTCCTGCTCGGCCTCTACCTTGTGTCCAGCAGCTTAAACACCGGGGAAAAAGGAAGAGAGCCCCCGGGGCCGAGACCCCTGCCCCTGCTTGGTAACCTGTTGCAGCTTGATCTCAAGAGACCATACCAAACCCTCTTTGAGGTAAGTTGAACATAATCCTCCCATTTTGTAACACATTGCAAAGTTTACTCGTTCTATGATCTGGTCTGATGACTACATTTTTTTTTCAGTTTTCAAAGAAGTATGGATCTGTATTTACCGTGTACTTAGGGACCAAAAAAGTGGTGGTCCTGGCTGGATACAAGACGGTCAAAGAGGCTCTGGTCAGTTATGCAGAAGAATTTGGAGAACGAGAAATATCCCCCATATTTTATGAAACCAATCAAGGTCATGGTAGGACTCACCTTAACTTTGTTTATACATTAACACAAGAGCAAAATTACTTTCATAGGGTGTCCTATTTTTTTTCTCACATGTCTGTATGTATGACATAGTACGTATTTTTATTTTGCATGTTTATTAGGAATTCTATTTGCAAATGGGGAATCATGGAAAGAGCTAAGACGTTTTTCCCTCACCACCCTGCGAGACTTTGGGATGGGTAAAAGAGTGGCCGAGGAGAAAATCTTGGAAGAGAGCCAGTATCTGATCCAAATGTTTGAGGATCACAGAGGTACATTGTTAATGCATTTACAATTATGATATATAAGGTGGGAATTTGTAATGAGTGTCATTTCCTTACAGGCCAGGAAACCTGACATAAGGACCAAGAGCCACATATTAGCGTTTACCTTATGACCTTATGTTGATCCTCAAGTGCTACAATGTATCATCTTATAACATTTTGTTTCTCGTGGCCTTTTACAGGGAAATCCTTTGACACGTCTTGTCCGGTGAATTATGCAACATCAAATATTATCTCCTCTATTGTGTATGGGAGCAGATTTGAATACGATGACCCTCGATTTAAAAACTTGGTGAGAAGAGCAAATGAGACAATACGCATCGTAGGCTCTGCATCGATACAGGTGAGCTTCAGGTTTGCTGTGTGAAGGGGAGGACATGAGAGATGACTTTACTAAGCTCTCATAACTGGCAAATTTGATATATATATATATATATATATATATATATATATACCGTTGTGTTCAAAATAATAGCAGTCCGACATCACTTGCAAGATAAATCACTGATTTTGTTAGAATTTCAACTTTTTTTTCTCCAACTTTTTCTAGAAGGTTTAGTAAAGGTATAGAAAACCAACAGACCCAACAGGCATGACGTGCATGCTGCTGATTCTGTGAAACTGAATCATTTACTGAAAGGTGCGTGTTCAAAAAAATAGCAGTGCCAAGTTCAATTATTGAGGTCATTGATTATGTGAAAAAAAAGGTGTTAAACAGGTGGCCCTTATTCAAGGATCAAGGCAACTGATGCTGCATATGCTGGCTGTGCATTTGTCCTTGAAAAACAGAGTAAAATGGGTTGTTCAAGACACTGTTAAGAAGAAGAAGAGCATTCTTTGATTAAGAAATTAATAAAAGAGGGGGAAAAAAGTGCAGAAAATGATAGGCTGTTCAGCTAAAATGATATCAAACACTTTAAAATGGCAGCCAAAGCCAGAAAGGCGAGGAAGAAAAAGAAAAACGACTGTTCGAAGGGATCGGAGAATAACCAAAATGGCAAAGGCTCAGCCAATGATCAGCTCCAGGAGGATCAAAGAAGATCTAAGATTGCCTGTGAGTACTGTAACAATCAGACGACGTCTATGTGAAGCCAAGCTACCAGCAAGAAGCCCCCGCAAAGTCCCATTGTTAAAAAAAATACATGTAATGAAGCGGTTACAATTTGCCAAATAACACATTAACTGTCCTAAAAAGAAATGGCGTAATATTTTGTGGACTGATGAGAGTAAGATTGTTCTTTTTGGGTCTAAGAGCCACAGACAGTTTGTCAGACGTCCTGCAAACACTGAATTCAAGCCACAGTACACAGTGAAGACGGTGAAGCATGGTGGTGCAAGCATCATGATATGGGGATGTTTTTGATTGATTGATTGATTGAAAACTTTATTGAACAACGTTAAACAAGTGTTCAAAAGGATTAAAACACAATAAAGCCAAAAGGCTTGTTTCCATTGTGGTCCTGTGAGATGGTAGACAACATGGAATTAAAACAAGGAAGACAACACACAGCACATGGAATGACACTCGGACACATAGACTACCACATTTAAGAACAAGACGACAACGAAAATAGATAAGACAAGGGGATTAGTTCACAGACAAAAACAACAAAACATTTGACAGACATACAACCAAACAATAGCCTACATAATCTAGTGCTTCACTGCTCTTTTGATTTAATTTATTGATTGGCTAACCATTTTTTTTATTGAGGACTTAAAAAGAGAGTAGGAAGAGGTAACAGTTTTAAGATTTAAAGGAAGACCATTCCACATGACAGCTGCTGAGTAAAGAAAGGAAAACTTTCCCATACAGCTCTTAAAACGGCAGAGCCTGTAGTCAGTGGAGCTCCCCCTGGTGGAATAATTGTGTGTGTCACTGACTTTGGAGAAGTAGTTTACTAAATACTTTGGGGCCAGATCGTTTTTTATTTTATACACCAAACACAGCTTGAGTTGAGAAACTCTCTCCTCCACTTTGAGCCACCTGAGGCTCAAAGTGTTTCTCGTACTATGGTGTTGGTCCTATTTATCACATACCAGGGATCATGGATCAGTTTGAGTACACCAGAATACTGGAAGTAGTCATGTTGCCGTATACTGAAGAGGAAATGACCCCAAACAAGACAATGACCCCAAACACACCAGCAAGCGTGTAAAAAAAGATGTCAACACTGCTATTTTTTTGAACATTATATTTCTTGACTTTCTGTAAAATATTATCAAATTAAATTACTTTTTCCAATTTTCTTGGTTTGAAATAGAATGTGCAGTGTCCCCAATGCAGTTGTGTTCCTTAAAATACAATTTATTTGAAGAATTTTGGTTTGGTTTGGTTTACTCACCTTTTTAAACACACTGCTATTATTATGAACATAACTGTTCATAATAATAATTTTTTACAAGATAAAATAGATGAAC
>NC_140914.1:14303584-14305356 GCF_045865225.1 Trachurus japonicus | reverse complement strand
AAAAGTATTATTAAGAAGTGTAAGATAATTGTGTGGTGGAGCCGAGGACTCACCACGTCCACCTGGACAGGTTAGTGGGTAATGGCACTGGAGGTTTGAGGATCAAAGCCTACTTAAAGCTGGTGTGTAATAGCTTTATTTTCTTATAACTAATGTGAAAAGTATTTGTTGTAATTACAACGTATTGTGTTTTGTGTCATTGTGTTAGAAAGCATAATGTAAGATTATATAGTATGTTGGAGCTGAGAGTGCAATGAATCATGTTGGATAGCTGAGTGGGTATGACACTGAGTTTGGATTGGGAGAGTTTGGGTTTAAATTCTCACTCACCCAGGTGCTCATATTTCAAATCTTTTTTTTTTTTTTTTTTAAGTCTCTCTGCTTTGTTGAACACAGTGAGAAAGACAAAGAAATAGAAGAACAGCTTGTTTTCATATAACGAATATGTGAAATGTATTTGCTGAATATGTATTGTGCTTTGTCATTATTAGTGTGTATTATCAGGGCATGTAATGTAAGGTAGGGTGTGACACATCCAGCTGGATAGCTGTTTGGGTAATGCCATTGACTTTGGAGTGGGAAGCTGGGGGTTAAATCTGGGGTTTAAAGAAGTTCTTTATTGCAGCCACCCAATCCCCCTCAGTGAGCCGGGGCCAGAGGGGCCTTGGTTACGGCCATGAACCTTGTAATATAATAACTGTATTACTGTGTTATTACACAGAAATAACACAGTAATTACACCAGGATTGCCTAAGATGTGTTTTTCATTAGGGGAATAAACTTAACAGATCCAAACAGTATATAGTACAACGATTTCATGTAATATTAAGTCAGTACAGGACTTACTGAGCAACCCATTGGAAAAATGACAGCTCAATGGATAATGACATTGACCAGGGATTGAGAGGCTGGGTCCAATCTTTGCTAGCATGTTGCGAATGCAAGAGGCACTTTGCCCCTGTGCAGAAAGAAGTCAACATTATTATTTATTGCACCTGGCCCCGGTCTCCCTTTGAGAGCCAGAGACAGTATTTCCATCAAATGGGGAAATGGAAATAGAATGGGGTAACAGACGTGTAAATGAGCATCCCGGTCTTTGACAGTGAAGCATTACACCACAAACATCCTACATGTTACTAATAATCTCATTTAAAACACCTGTTCCCTCATAGGTTGCCGTGACCATATGTAATAGCTCTACTAATAATAAAATTTACCATAAACACTTTTGACAGTTTTCTGTGATTTACTGATTAGCCTGTGTGTGTGTTTAACCTAATAGGATCAAAACATTTATAGTGACTTTTTAGCCCCAAACATTGGGAGATCAACAAGTAACACCTCTGAAAATATGTTATGGATCAGCTCCTCCTTTAGCTACTTGACACTTTTCCTTGGTATTGTGGGGCAATGGTTGAGTGAGTCAGAGTTAATTGGCCTCAAAATCCTCCCTAATTGCCCTCGTAATTATTCCAAACAATGTGAGCGTGCAGTTCTACATAAACAAATGTTATCAGCACGTTTTATGGGTCCATAAAAATTAATCATTTACTCAGGTGCGCTGCGGTGCGGCCACTGAATGTTGCAGTCACAGTAAAGACGTGTGAATGTGATTTCTGCAGTGCCACTGGAAGTATGGTTTGTGTCCATGTGTGTGTGTGTGTGTGTTTGCACCTCCCCTTCGTGCAGGGTCAAAGGCCTCTGGTCGGACTGCACCCCTGAGCTAGCAGAGGATTAGCAGGATTACCCCGGAGTTGCCATGTCAGTCAGGA